>NC_080406.1:58954840-58985565 GCF_030265065.1 Corythoichthys intestinalis
TTAGGGTTAGGTTTGGGAAGAGTCCTCCTTCTGGGAGGTGTAAACCTCCCAGAATGGAGGGGTGCACTGTCCACCCACAGCTTCCCATACTGTCTTTGTCTGTTCATTTTGAAGTCTGGTTTGTCAATGTATTGTTTTTGTGTTGTCTTGTTGTGTTTATAAATGTGAATTAATTTATCTTTGTTTTTATTGTGTTCAATCTGTTTGTCTTTATTTGTTATGTGAAATCTGTTTGTCTTTGTTTGTTTTGTCCAAATAATGTTTCATGTACTGTGCTTCCCGTCGACGTTTCGGCTCTCTATGAGCCTTCCTCAGGACGTAGCACAGTTTTTTCTTTAATTTGTATTGTCTATTTGTATTGTAATGTCTTCTATTTGAGTTCTTCTTTCTTCAATGTTCAAGTTTGTTCTGACTGATTTTTGTCTTTGTCAATGTTATTATTTGTTCTCTATCTGTCTTCTATTTGAGTTCCTTCTTCTTCTGTGTTCAATGTTGTTCTGATTATTTTGTGTCTTTGTCAATGCTATTATTTGCTTTGTGTCATTTTAAGTTGTCAGATAATTTTGTTGTAATTTATTTATGCTTGGTATATGTCATGTCTTTTTGTATTGTATTAATTCTTTGTTTCTTTTTTTAGGGTTTTCTCTACTTGAGGTTATAATGGTAAGTATTTATTTTAATTATTCTACTTTATTTGTGGTAAGTATATTTTAGGGTTATTTATTTTTACTAGGGTTAGAGTAGTTAAGGTTAGTATGTAGTTTAGGGTTAGTCTATCTTTAGCTTAGGGTTACTCAGATTAGGGTTAGTATAGGTTTTAGGGTTGGTCCATCCAAATTAGGGTTAGTTATTGTTCTAGGGCTAGTTAAGTTAGGGTTCTACTAGTTAAGGTAAGTATTGAGTTTAGGGTTAGAGTATAGTTAGTTTAGTGTTAGTTAAGTTAGGGTTCAACTAGTTAAGGTAAGTATTGAATTTAGGGTTAGTGTATAGTTAGCTTAGGATATTGTAGTTGTGGTCAGTATAGGTTTTAAGGTTAGGTCATCCAAATTAGGGTTAGTCTATAACCAGTTTAGGGTTACTTTAGTTGTGGTTAGTATAAGTTACCAGGTTAGTCTGTCAATTTAGGATTATCTATTGTCTTCATTTTCACTGTCTTTTTTGCATTGATTGTCTTCATTTGGTCCCTTTTATGCATGTCCAGCTTCATTTGGTCCCTTTTATACATGTCCAGCTCCATTCTCTGGTATCCAATTGTCTTTTCTTCTGTCTTTTGCTGATCATTTTCATTTTCTTGTTCTTTCTTCCTTGCCTTTCCATCATTTTCTGGTCTCTTTCCTTTGTTGGGTGTCTTTTCTTCTTTCTGATGTGTTCCTTCTCTTTGGTCTCTCAATATTACTCTCTTTGGTGTCTTTTCTTCTTTCTTGGGTGTCGTTTCTTCTTTCTGGTCTTTCAATTTGTCCTTCTTCGGACTTCTCTCCTTCTTTGGTGTCTCTTCCTTCTTTGGTGTTCTTTCTTTCTTTGTTTCTTTCAATCTCTCCATCTTTGGTATCTGTTCTGAATCACTCCCCTTCGTCCCCAAGTGTTCCTCTTGGTGTTCTTCGATTACATCATCTATGCTCAAATCCATTTCCAGAAACTCCATCCTTTCTGCAATCCGAAGTTCTGCCAGATCACAAGTCTCTTGAGATAGGCGTGGTAAGTTTTTCGCCGCCCATCGTTTTGCCACCTCAAAGGCAGTCTTCCAATCAGTGTCATAATTCCCGTCTAATTCACCCATCAATCGTTCCAGGCATTCCTCATAATGTGTCTTCAAAATCACGCAAGTTGCACGTGCCCATTCGATGGCGTTTATTTCTATCTGATCACGAGTTGTTGTCATCGGAAATGCTGGTCTTATCATTTCAGTTAAGTTTTCTTTCATTTTTCTTATCATTTTTGGTTCAGTTTTTTTAGTTGTCATATCCACATTCCTCAAATGGTGTATTACCTTTATAATGTCATGCAGATTTTTCACAAGGTCCTTAAACCAGGGTTCAGTCTTCTGACCATGCTTCTCTGAAGAGATCCTATATCCCTGTCGGGTCTCCTCTGCATGGACTTTGAAATTAGACCTGTATGGAGAAGCGTTAGCTGTGGAGGCCTTGGCAGGGTTAGGGTTAGGGTTAGGGTTAGGGTTAGGGTTTAGGTTAGGAAACGATCCCCCCAATTTGAGAGGGGTCCCCTCTAAATAAGAGGGGCGGTTGCACGGGACCGACTGCGACCACCCTCTCACCATCCTGATTCATTCTTTTTGTTCTTTCATTTGTTTTCAGCTTTCCTATCTTCTTTTGTTGTTTGTGTAGGTCGTATTTGTTTTTCTACATTTCTTTTATCTTTGTCTCGCCCCTTCATCCCCAAGTGTTTCCTTTGTATTGTCATTTCTTCTGTATGGTTCATTTACTTTTCATTCTGTTTACCTTTGTTCTTTGTTTATACTCGAGTTGTTTTATTTTGTTACTGTGAGGTTGTCGACGTTTCGGCACTTATTTAGGCCTTCCTCAGGACACTCACAGTATTATCTTTCTTTTCTATTTGTTTTCTTCTCTTAGGTCCATTGGTTTTCTTTCATTTCCTTATTCTATTTGTATTCTTCTTTATGGTCTGCATGCTTTTCATTTTTCTTCTATTTCTTCACCTAGGGCTATTGGCTTTTCTATCCTTTTTGTCTTTCTACTTTCTTATGTTTGTTGGCTTTTCTATCTTTTTCCTCTTTGTTCTATTGCTATTTTCTCTTCTTAGTTCTATTGGCTTTTCTATCTGTTTCCTCCTTGTTCTATTTCTATGTTCTTTTCTTGGTTCTATTGGCTTTTCTATTTCCTTCTTCTAATTAGGTTTACTAAAATTAGGGTTAGCCTACAGATCAAATATTAAGATTAGGGTTAGACTACAGACAGATTTTATTACATTTAGAATTAACGTATAGGTAACGCTCTTTTCCACCCATTTATAGATTTTATTGCATTTAGAGTTAACATACAGATAACCCTCTTTTCCACCTATAAATAGATTTTATTATATTTAGAATTAACCTATAGCTAACGCTCTTTTCCATCCACTGTTCGTGCTGAACTCTTCTTAATTTCTACTGTTTGTGCTAAACTCCATTTTAGTTTGTCCTATTATTGTTTTATGTTCTATTTTTTATGGCCTTTTTTCTTTTAATCTTTCTCTTTCTTTCTACTTTCTAGTTAGGTTTAGTTTAATTAGGGTTCTCATTTATTAGGGTTACTCTCTAGTTAAGTTTAGTGTTTGTTAGGGTTAGTTTGTTAATTTAATTAGGGTTCTAATTTAATTAAGGTTCTCATTTGTTAGGTTTAATATCTAGTTAAGTTTAGTGTTTAGTTCGGGTTAGTTTGTTAATTTAATTAGGGTTCTAATTTAATTAGGGTTCTCATTTGTTAGGTTTACTATCTAGTTAAATTTGGTGTTTAGTTAGGGTTAGTTAGTCAATTAAGTTAGGGTTCTCTTCTTTTTATGGTTATTATCTAGTTAGGTTTGGTGTTTTGTAAGGTTTCTCTAGTTAGGGTTAGAATGAGAGGATAGGGTTAGGTGATCCAGGGCACTGGCTGGTTAGGTTAGGAAACGATCCCCCCAATTTGAGAGGGGTCCCCTCTAAATAAGAGGGGCGGTTGCACGGGACCGACTGCGACCACCCTCTCACCATCCTGATTCATTCTTTTTGTTCTTTCATTTGTTTTCAGCTTTCCTATCTTCTTTTGTTGTTTGTGTAGGTCGTATTTGTTTTTCTACATTTCTTTTATCTTTGTCTCGCCCCTTCATCCCCAAGTGTTTCCTTTGTATTGTCATTTCTTCTGTATGGTTCATTTACTTTTCATTCTGTTTACCTTTGTTCTTTGTTTATACTCGAGTTGTTTTATTTTGTTACTGTGAGGTTGTCGACGTTTCGGCACTTATTTAGGCCTTCCTCAGGACACTCACAGTATTATCTTTCTTTTCTATTTGTTTTCTTCTCTTAGGTCCATTGGTTTTCTTTCATTTCCTTATTCTATTTGTATTCTTCTTTATGGTCTGCATGCTTTTCATTTTTCTTCTATTTCTTCACCTAGGGCTATTGGCTTTTCTATCCTTTTTGTCTTTCTACTTTCTTATGTTTGTTGGCTTTTCTATCTTTTTCCTCTTTGTTCTATTGCTATTTTCTCTTCTTAGTTCTATTGGCTTTTCTATCTGTTTCCTCCTTGTTCTATTTCTATGTTCTTTTCTTGGTTCTATTGGCTTTTCTATTTCCTTCTTCTAATTAGGTTTACTAAAATTAGGGTTAGCCTACAGATCAAATATTAAGATTAGGGTTAGACTACAGACAGATTTTATTACATTTAGAATTAACGTATAGGTAACGCTCTTTTCCACCCATTTATAGATTTTATTGCATTTAGAGTTAACATACAGATAACCCTCTTTTCCACCTATAAATAGATTTTATTATATTTAGAATTAACCTATAGCTAACGCTCTTTTCCATCCACTGTTCGTGCTGAACTCTTCTTAATTTCTACTGTTTGTGCTAAACTCCATTTTAGTTTGTCCTATTATTGTTTTATGTTCTATTTTTTATGGCCTTTTTTCTTTTAATCTTTCTCTTTCTTTCTACTTTCTAGTTAGGTTTAGTTTAATTAGGGTTCTCATTTATTAGGGTTACTCTCTAGTTAAGTTTAGTGTTTGTTAGGGTTAGTTTGTTAATTTAATTAGGGTTCTAATTTAATTAAGGTTCTCATTTGTTAGGTTTAATATCTAGTTAAGTTTAGTGTTTAGTTCGGGTTAGTTTGTTAATTTAATTAGGGTTCTAATTTAATTAGGGTTCTCATTTGTTAGGTTTACTATCTAGTTAAATTTGGTGTTTAGTTAGGGTTAGTTAGTCAATTAAGTTAGGGTTCTCTTCTTTTTATGGTTATTATCTAGTTAGGTTTGGTGTTTTGTAAGGTTTCTCTAGTTAGGGTTAGAATGAGAGGATAGGGTTAGGTGATCCAGGGCACTGGCTGGTTAGGTTAGGAAACGATCCCCCCAATTTGAGAGGGGTCCCCTCTAAATAAGAGGGGCGGTTGCACGGGACCGACTGCGACCACCCTCTCACCATCCTGATTCATTCTTTTTGTTCTTTCATTTGTTTTCAGCTTTCCTATCTTCTTTTGTTGTTTGTGTAGGTCGTATTTGTTTTTCTACATTTCTTTTATCTTTGTCTCGCCCCTTCATCCCCAAGTGTTTCCTTTGTATTGTCATTTCTTCTGTATGGTTCATTTACTTTTCATTCTGTTTACCTTTGTTCTTTGTTTATACTCGAGTTGTTTTATTTTGTTACTGTGAGGTTGTCGACGTTTCGGCACTTATTTAGGCCTTCCTCAGGACACTCACAGTATTATCTTTCTTTTCTATTTGTTTTCTTCTCTTAGGTCCATTGGTTTTCTTTCATTTCCTTATTCTATTTGTATTCTTCTTTATGGTCTGCATGCTTTTCATTTTTCTTCTATTTCTTCACCTAGGGCTATTGGCTTTTCTATCCTTTTTGTCTTTCTACTTTCTTATGTTTGTTGGCTTTTCTATCTTTTTCCTCTTTGTTCTATTGCTATTTTCTCTTCTTAGTTCTATTGGCTTTTCTATCTGTTTCCTCCTTGTTCTATTTCTATGTTCTTTTCTTGGTTCTATTGGCTTTTCTATTTCCTTCTTCTAATTAGGTTTACTAAAATTAGGGTTAGCCTACAGATCAAATATTAAGATTAGGGTTAGACTACAGACAGATTTTATTACATTTAGAATTAACGTATAGGTAACGCTCTTTTCCACCCATTTATAGATTTTATTGCATTTAGAGTTAACATACAGATAACCCTCTTTTCCACCTATAAATAGATTTTATTATATTTAGAATTAACCTATAGCTAACGCTCTTTTCCATCCACTGTTCGTGCTGAACTCTTCTTAATTTCTACTGTTTGTGCTAAACTCCATTTTAGTTTGTCCTATTATTGTTTTATGTTCTATTTTTTATGGCCTTTTTTCTTTTAATCTTTCTCTTTCTTTCTACTTTCTAGTTAGGTTTAGTTTAATTAGGGTTCTCATTTATTAGGGTTACTCTCTAGTTAAGTTTAGTGTTTGTTAGGGTTAGTTTGTTAATTTAATTAGGGTTCTAATTTAATTAAGGTTCTCATTTGTTAGGTTTAATATCTAGTTAAGTTTAGTGTTTAGTTCGGGTTAGTTTGTTAATTTAATTAGGGTTCTAATTTAATTAGGGTTCTCATTTGTTAGGTTTACTATCTAGTTAAATTTGGTGTTTAGTTAGGGTTAGTTAGTCAATTAAGTTAGGGTTCTCTTCTTTTTATGGTTATTATCTAGTTAGGTTTGGTGTTTTGTAAGGTTTCTCTAGTTAGGGTTAGAATGAGAGGATAGGGTTAGGTGATCCAGGGCACTGGCTGGTTAGGTTAGGAAACGATCCCCCCAATTTGAGAGGGTTAGGGTTAGGGTTAGGGTTAGGGTTAGGGTTAGGGTTAGGGTTAGGGTTAGGGTTAGGTGGGGGACTAGATCCCTCCGATTTGAGGAGGGGAATGCTCGGTCCATCCCCTCATAGGTCGTCTGGTAGCGAGCCAGCCGGCGACGCTTACCATATCGGACTTCTGTCCACTGTTTGTTCTCCATTTGTGTTGTTTTTAGTCTTTTAATGAAGTTTGTAATTGTTTTTATATGTATTTTTTATGAAAAATTGAAAAAAATTACAAAAAAATGTAATTGGCCAAAAATAAATTATTTGTTTTTAATAGTCTTTTTATTCTTGATCAAATTGTATTATTTATTTGTTTTTAATGTAGTAATAATTAATTTTGCACTATCGTCGACGTTTCGACCGTTCTCGGTCTTCCTCAGGACTTAGTGCAATGTTAAATGTCTGTTTTCAATGTCATTCAATGTTGTTGTCTGTCTGTAGTTTCAGCTCTGTATGTTTGTCGCAACTAATTGTCTTCCTTTTATACTGTGTGTTGAGTCTGGTTAAATGTCATGTATTTTACTCTTATTTTATTTTTACCTCTTTTTAGTTTTTAATGTTTTCAATTGAATCAATACATTTTAATGGTTTTAATGAATGTGTATGTATATAAATTAAGCTTCTAATTATTTTTAATGATAAATTTTGTTTATTTAATTGAGTTTAACATTTTTAATTAAATCTTTATCTTTTTACAGGTTTTTCTTTTTTCTGGAGGTAAGTATCTGGTTCCAGGTAGGTATAAGGTAAGTATGGTAGTTATGATTAGTATAGATAGCCTAGGGTTAGTGTAGATAGTGTAGATAGCCTAGGGTTAGGGTTGGTGTAGATAGCCTAGGGTTGGGATTAGTGTAGATAGCCTAGGGTTAGGGTTAGTGTAGATAGCCTAGGGTTGGGATAAGTGTAGATAGCCTAGGGTTAGTGTTAGTGTGGATAGCCTAGGGTTGGGGTTAGAGTAGATAGCCTAGGGTTAGTGTTAGTGTAGATAGCCTAGGGTTGGGATTAATGTAGATAACCTAGGGTTGGGATTAGTGTAGATAGCCTAGGGTTAGTGTTAGTGTGGATAGCCTAGGGTTGGGGTTAGAGTAGATAGCCTAGGGTTAGTGTTAGTGTAGATAGGGTTAGGTTAGGTTAGGGTTTGGGTTAGGGTTAGGGTTAGGGTTAGGGTTAGGGTTAGGTTAGGGTTAGGGTTTAGGTTAGGGTTTAGGGTTAGGGTTAGGTAGGGGGTTAGGGTTAGGGTTAGGGTTAGGGTTAGGGTTAGGGTTAGGGTTAGGGTTAGGGTTAGGGTTAGGGTTAGGGTTAGGGTTAGGGTTAGGTTTTGAGTATATTTATCTCGAGACCCCTCCTCAAAGAGGAGGGACCAAGGAAATGCACGGTCCAACACTTGGCATTAATGTGTCCCAACTCCCTTTGTCATAAATGGGTTTTGTCTCAATAGACATATTCCTCCCTCCGTGATTAAACCGAGATGTCACGTGCCATGTCCGAAGGACATGGCTCGTGAACACCACGCACATTCAAGCATTAACACCAGCCTAAGCTGGAAAAATTATTCCTTCGTTAATTTCCATCAAAAAGACGGACGACAATACCGCAACCATCCAAATATCAAACCAGATCCGGATCACCCAGATGTTACAACATCTTGGGGCCCAACCGGACCTGGCGTGTGAATAATAAGCACAGTCAAACATTAACACCAGCACAGACTGGAAAAACCATTCATTCGTTATTTAGCAGTAACACGAAAAACGTAGGACCAAATTGGATTCTCAAACATGCCAAAGCATTGTAAAGGGTTCTACAACTCCGTCATGCCGTCTTTTGTCACGTGATTTACACATTAATCCTTGGCAAAAACCGGATTTGCAGAACACGGTGCCAGGCCAGAAGGCAAGGGCACCCTATAAATTAAAGGATTTAGCAAACGTGTAAAACGAAACGTAAAAGGAACAAAAAAGGACGCGCAAGAGTCGTCGCGAAAAACTAAATTAAAATCTCCTAAAAATATATATATATATATATATATATATACACATGAAACCTCCAACATCAAAATCATAATAATAGAGCAAAACCCCAAACCGCCGCGCAGCGGCGGCGTCGCGGGGCGACGGAGCGGCGCGAAGCGACGCTAAATAACCTATCAATCCATGAGGTATACAACACCACTTAGTCAATGAGCCAACATCTTCATAGCCAAACGCCACTAGGAGCAAGACACTAAGTCGTCTCGAAGTGGCGCGAGACTTCCGAGCGGTGCAAACCGCGAACTGGGGGGCTAACGGTTCAGGTTGAATGCAAAACGTCGGCAGGAAATGCCAACAGGCAACGTTCCCTCCGGTTAAACCATTTAAAATTATTGCATGTATATAAAAAAAATTCATATAAATTTAAATTGGCCAATCAGGACCTTGAATTTAACCAACTAGGTGTCCCAAAGGACCCTGAGTTGAATTGTAACACTTTAAAGACCCAATTTCAAAAAAAACTAAAATTGCGGTTCAACCTCAACCATATTCGTACGACCATTTATTCCCGTAACTCCCCAGGAAAACATCGTATCACCACAAGTAATAACTTAAATTAAACAGCAAGCAAAGACTTATCATCTCACCATATTACGACCGCAAACCGCCACATGGTGGCGCTCTACGGTTAGCTACGTGGCTAACGGTCCAATTTTTTACCTCATCCTCTTTTAGTCCCTATGCTGAGAAGGTTTTGGGAGACCATTCAGGCACTATTTTGGGTCTCATTTTAGGTCCCTGACATAAAAACTTTGCCTAACACGCTTTTCAGGACACATCATCAGTAGAAAACCTCTGGGTCATTGGGTGTTTCGGCCATTACGTCTAGACACCCTCACAGAGGACGGCCAGCTGGAGAGACCAAGCTCCAACTTGTGTCCCGTGCCCAATTGGTCATTAAGCCTATTTTGCAGCCTCGAGAAAGTTTTTTAAAAGAACTTTTTAGCATTCGTTTGAGTAGTCAGTCAGTCCAGGTCAGTAAATAAGCCGCCAAGAATATTGCTTCAATTTTATTGTTCAAATGGCCTCTAATTTTTCACATTATTTTGATGAGGACGTGTCCTCATATTTGCAATATTATGCACCCGCCGAAGCGGGGACCCGACTTAAACGGGACTTTCAAAAAGCATCCCAGGCTATCGGAGACATACCACCCGCCCCGTGAAAAAAGTCACCAGCGCAACCTCGCGAATTAATTGTAAAATACAAAAACACAAACCAGACAATTAATGCATTGCAAACAGTCACATAAAAAACCAGCGTGAGCATGTGTGGTGCAAACAGGGAAACACATGAATAAAAACATTTTTCGCGGCGGAGGACAGCAGCAAAACGAAAGTCAACTTCAGCGCGTCGCTGGCGGCCAGACCAAAGAACCCAAGTCGGACTCCGCGTCAAGTAAACTAAAATTAAAGTACTTCAAATTAATCCAAAATTAACCGGACAATATTAAACTAATCAGCAATATATAGTAGGATATTAAATTAATTACTAATGCAATATAAATAAAATCGGATGAATACAATTGAAAAAAATTAATTAAAAATAAACAACAACACATTAAATGAATTACTAACGCAATAAAAATTAAATTGGATGAATACAATCGAACTAAATTAATTGATAATATATAATATTATATTAAATGAATTATTAAAGCAATATAAATTAAATTGGATGAACCCCATTAAAATAAATGAACTAATAATAAATAATATATTAAAATAATTACTACTGCAATATAAGTTAAACTGGATGAATACCATTGAGTTAAATTAATTGATAATACACAACATTATATTAAATTAATTACTAAAGCAGTATAAACTAAATTGGACGAATACAATTGAATCAAATTAAGTAATAATATATAATATTATAGTAAAATAATTACTAATGCAATATGAATTAAATTGGACGAATACAAATAAAGTAAATTAATTAAGAATATATCATATTATATTAAATTAGTTACTAATGCAATAAAAATTAAATTAGATGAATACAATTGAATTAAGCGACGGGAAAGGGATACGGAACGTCACTCAAGGCGGCGCGCGAGGAGCCTCCGAGAGGAAAGCTCCCGCCCGCGCGCACCGAGAGCGGCGCCCCGAAACCCGAGCACCTCCCCGGATTCCAGTGGAAAGCGTAGGTCAGGTTATCGCATGGCGGCGCGAGCGCGCCCGCCCACGGACCGGAAGCCTGCTGCAAGGAGAGAGGGCAAGCCCCACTCCTAAAGCGTCATGCCCAGGGGATGGTATACACGGCGGCCGCGAAGCCGCCGTCCTCCCGTCACCCACGGAGAGCGCCGGTCACGGCGGAGGTCGGCCCGAAGGCCGGTTATCGCTTCCCCGCGCGCCTCCGGGTGGAACGAACACCGCCGAAGCGGCCCCGAGCCACCGAAGCAGACGATGACCAGTCGACCAAGGACCGGGAATCCCTCTCCCTCACGGGAGCGAGGTCCCAGGCGCCCTTACTCGCGTACCCCCGGGCGACGAGCGTGCGCACGCCAGACGCGCGCAAGCAAGCCACCCGCCGAGCGAAGCCCGTACTTACGGCGGGGCCGTGTTCCGGAACTCCCCCCGGGGTGTGAGACGGTACCTCAGGCTTTCGCCCTTTCGCGGCTCACCCCAAACGTAGCGCAAGCCCGGCCTCACAGTGCGAAGGCGCAACTTAAACCAGCCGTGACGACCAGGTGCTCACTCTAGCGAATTTTGGAGAGCGGGCTTCCGCCTCGCGGCGTAAGACCAGCCCTCCCAGCGGCTAAAAGCGCGCTGGAACCCAAATGGCGACGGTGCAAGTGTCAATTCGTTCTGAAAATAAGTCATGGCCGTCGGCGGGGCCCGCACAAACATACATGGAAAAACACCAAATATCAACAAATAAAAAATGCAAAATTAACCAGCAGTGACTTACCTACAGTGTCAGCAGGATCAGGCAAACACGCAACACAAAGTAGCAGCAAGTTCTGACGAAAACGAATGAAGATTCACGCGCAGGGTGAGTTATAAAGGAGAGAAAAGGGCGCGCAATTGACGGATCAAAGAGGCGGATTTTTCCAAAAACGGGTGAGATACACCTGCAGGGCCCCCACGTCCAGACTACCTGGCGCGCAGTCCAAATGAAGTAAGCCGACTCGAGAAAGCGCTGACCAATCCTAAGTCAGCACTATTAAGTGCGTCGCCTGGAAACGAAACTAGACTTCTTCAAAGAACACGCCAATCTAAACAAGCCGTGGGAACCAGCCGAGACGAGGAAAGCTCGGCCAATCACGGGCTGGCGCTAGTTAAGCGCGGCGAGCCTCAAAAGGAATCAAGCGTGGGAAGAAACCAGCACTATGGGTCCCTACCAATCAGATCAATTAAAAGGTTTTTAGCTCACAGCACGCGACCAAAAGGACGTGGGTCAAAACTAAAGACAGTTTTGACAAAATTTCGGCCCTTCCGCATCCCATGGTGTAGTTTTAATCGCGGCAGGACCCAGAAATTAGGGGTCCCTAATATTATGACCCGTCAAACCAGGCTTTCTTTAATTCTAATATGCTAACTGAAGGTCAAAGGTCCAATCCGACTACAGATTTGGCACCAGACCACGTTCTTTCAAATCCACATGATGTATTGCGATTTGTAATACGACCCCTGGGAAGGAAACCCGTCAATTAAGGGTCCCTAATAATATGACCCATCAAATTTAAGAGTTTTATAGTCAAAAGGGCGCGACCAAAAGGCCGTAGATTAAAACCGAGGACAGTTTTGAAAAAACTCCAACACTCCGCATCTCGTGAAGTATCTTTTTCCGCGATCGGACCCCAAATTAAGGGGTCCCTAATAAATGACCTGACCTGTCAAAATCAGGTCTATAGGTAATAGCATCCGATCAAAAGGTCGTAGGTCAAACCCGAGGACAGTTTTGACCCAAACTAAGACATCACGTGATACACTTTTTATCGCAATCAGACCCAGAATTAGGGGTCTCTCATATTATAACCTGACCTATAAAAATCAAGTACTCAGCCATTAGGGCGCGATCAAAAGCCCGCCGGACAAAACCGAATACAGTTTTGACCAAAACAAAAATAGTCCGCATCACGTGATGTACATTTTATCGCGATCTGACCCAAAATTTAGGGGACCCGAACAATATGACCTGACCCGTCAAAAAGTATTTCATTAATAGTTGACGATCGGGAGGTCGTAGGTCAGCTTGAAACGCGCGCGCATTTTTGCCAGGGTCAAAGCCCATTAGGGTCAGATGTCTTAGGGTTAAAATATACCAGGGTTAAAATATGCGCCCAAGAGGAAGTTTTGGGCTTAGAGTAAAGATTTCAGGGTAGGGCATATTAAGATTCACGAACATGTGGGCGGCTTTAGGGCTAGGCATATTAGGGTTAAAGTATCCTAGGGTTAATTTTAACGCCTAACATGGGAGTTTTAAGTTTAGAGTAAAGTTTTAGGGTTCGCTTAGGGTTCACGACCCCGTGGGCGGTTTTAGGGCAAGGCATATTAGGGTTAAATTATCCTAGGGTTAATTCTAACGCCTAACATGGGAGTTTTAAGTTCAGAGTAAAGTTTTAGGGGTCGCTTAGAGCTCGTGACCACGTGGGCCGTCCAGGGTTAATAATTTTAGGGTTGGACCCTACTAGGGTTTGAGACCAACGGTTAAGAAGGGAGTTTTGGGATTAGAATGGGTTAATAGGGAAGACATTAAACCAAAACTATCCCAATAAAAACGAAACAAATCCTAGAATACATATACACAAAAAAAATTATTAAGAACAGATATCTAAGAAGACCTACTAAAACAGAATAGGAGGCGTCGAGGAAAGGACTTAACCAGAGCTTAGACGGACACACTAGACCTCGGGCACAGGCGGGTTAGGTTTTGAGTATATTTATCTCGAGACCCCTCCTCAAAGAGGAGGGACCAAGGAAATGCACGGTCCAACACTTGGCATTAATGTGTCCCAACTCCCTTTGTCATAAATGGGTTTTGTCTCAATAGACATATTCCTCCCTCCGTGATTAAACCGAGATGTCACGTGCCATGTCCGAAGGACATGGCTCGTGAACACCACGCACATTCAAGCATTAACACCAGCCTAAGCTGGAAAAATTATTCCTTCGTTAATTTCCATCAAAAAGACGGACGACAATACCGCAACCATCCAAATATCAAACCAGATCCGGATCACCCAGATGTTACAACATCTTGGGGCCCAACCGGACCTGGCGTGTGAATAATAAGCACAGTCAAACATTAACACCAGCACAGACTGGAAAAACCATTCATTCGTTATTTAGCAGTAACACGAAAAACGTAGGACCAAATTGGATTCTCAAACATGCCAAAGCATTGTAAAGGGTTCTACAACTCCGTCATGCCGTCTTTTGTCACGTGATTTACACATTAATCCTTGGCAAAAACCGGATTTGCAGAACACGGTGCCAGGCCAGAAGGCAAGGGCACCCTATAAATTAAAGGATTTAGCAAACGTGTAAAACGAAACGTAAAAGGAACAAAAAAGGACGCGCAAGAGTCGTCGCGAAAAACTAAATTAAAATCTCCTAAAAATATATATATATATATATATATATATACACATGAAACCTCCAACATCAAAATCATAATAATAGAGCAAAACCCCAAACCGCCGCGCAGCGGCGGCGTCGCGGGGCGACGGAGCGGCGCGAAGCGACGCTAAATAACCTATCAATCCATGAGGTATACAACACCACTTAGTCAATGAGCCAACATCTTCATAGCCAAACGCCACTAGGAGCAAGACACTAAGTCGTCTCGAAGTGGCGCGAGACTTCCGAGCGGTGCAAACCGCGAACTGGGGGGCTAACGGTTCAGGTTGAATGCAAAACGTCGGCAGGAAATGCCAACAGGCAACGTTCCCTCCGGTTAAACCATTTAAAATTATTGCATGTATATAAAAAAAATTCATATAAATTTAAATTGGCCAATCAGGACCTTGAATTTAACCAACTAGGTGTCCCAAAGGACCCTGAGTTGAATTGTAACACTTTAAAGACCCAATTTCAAAAAAAACTAAAATTGCGGTTCAACCTCAACCATATTCGTACGACCATTTATTCCCGTAACTCCCCAGGAAAACATCGTATCACCACAAGTAATAACTTAAATTAAACAGCAAGCAAAGACTTATCATCTCACCATATTACGACCGCAAACCGCCACATGGTGGCGCTCTACGGTTAGCTACGTGGCTAACGGTCCAATTTTTTACCTCATCCTCTTTTAGTCCCTATGCTGAGAAGGTTTTGGGAGACCATTCAGGCACTATTTTGGGTCTCATTTTAGGTCCCTGACATAAAAACTTTGCCTAACACGCTTTTCAGGACACATCATCAGTAGAAAACCTCTGGGTCATTGGGTGTTTCGGCCATTACGTCTAGACACCCTCACAGAGGACGGCCAGCTGGAGAGACCAAGCTCCAACTTGTGTCCCGTGCCCAATTGGTCATTAAGCCTATTTTGCAGCCTCGAGAAAGTTTTTTAAAAGAACTTTTTAGCATTCGTTTGAGTAGTCAGTCAGTCCAGGTCAGTAAATAAGCCGCCAAGAATATTGCTTCAATTTTATTGTTCAAATGGCCTCTAATTTTTCACATTATTTTGATGAGGACGTGTCCTCATATTTGCAATATTATGCACCCGCCGAAGCGGGGACCCGACTTAAACGGGACTTTCAAAAAGCATCCCAGGCTATCGGAGACATACCACCCGCCCCGTGAAAAAAGTCACCAGCGCAACCTCGCGAATTAATTGTAAAATACAAAAACACAAACCAGACAATTAATGCATTGCAAACAGTCACATAAAAAACCAGCGTGAGCATGTGTGGTGCAAACAGGGAAACACATGAATAAAAACATTTTTCGCGGCGGAGGACAGCAGCAAAACGAAAGTCAACTTCAGCGCGTCGCTGGCGGCCAGACCAAAGAACCCAAGTCGGACTCCGCGTCAAGTAAACTAAAATTAAAGTACTTCAAATTAATCCAAAATTAACCGGACAATATTAAACTAATCAGCAATATATAGTAGGATATTAAATTAATTACTAATGCAATATAAATAAAATCGGATGAATACAATTGAAAAAAATTAATTAAAAATAAACAACAACACATTAAATGAATTACTAACGCAATAAAAATTAAATTGGATGAATACAATCGAACTAAATTAATTGATAATATATAATATTATATTAAATGAATTATTAAAGCAATATAAATTAAATTGGATGAACCCCATTAAAATAAATGAACTAATAATAAATAATATATTAAAATAATTACTACTGCAATATAAGTTAAACTGGATGAATACCATTGAGTTAAATTAATTGATAATACACAACATTATATTAAATTAATTACTAAAGCAGTATAAACTAAATTGGACGAATACAATTGAATCAAATTAAGTAATAATATATAATATTATAGTAAAATAATTACTAATGCAATATGAATTAAATTGGACGAATACAAATAAAGTAAATTAATTAAGAATATATCATATTATATTAAATTAGTTACTAATGCAATAAAAATTAAATTAGATGAATACAATTGAATTAAGCGACGGGAAAGGGATACGGAACGTCACTCAAGGCGGCGCGCGAGGAGCCTCCGAGAGGAAAGCTCCCGCCCGCGCGCACCGAGAGCGGCGCCCCGAAACCCGAGCACCTCCCCGGATTCCAGTGGAAAGCGTAGGTCAGGTTATCGCATGGCGGCGCGAGCGCGCCCGCCCACGGACCGGAAGCCTGCTGCAAGGAGAGAGGGCAAGCCCCACTCCTAAAGCGTCATGCCCAGGGGATGGTATACACGGCGGCCGCGAAGCCGCCGTCCTCCCGTCACCCACGGAGAGCGCCGGTCACGGCGGAGGTCGGCCCGAAGGCCGGTTATCGCTTCCCCGCGCGCCTCCGGGTGGAACGAACACCGCCGAAGCGGCCCCGAGCCACCGAAGCAGACGATGACCAGTCGACCAAGGACCGGGAATCCCTCTCCCTCACGGGAGCGAGGTCCCAGGCGCCCTTACTCGCGTACCCCCGGGCGACGAGCGTGCGCACGCCAGACGCGCGCAAGCAAGCCACCCGCCGAGCGAAGCCCGTACTTACGGCGGGGCCGTGTTCCGGAACTCCCCCCGGGGTGTGAGACGGTACCTCAGGCTTTCGCCCTTTCGCGGCTCACCCCAAACGTAGCGCAAGCCCGGCCTCACAGTGCGAAGGCGCAACTTAAACCAGCCGTGACGACCAGGTGCTCACTCTAGCGAATTTTGGAGAGCGGGCTTCCGCCTCGCGGCGTAAGACCAGCCCTCCCAGCGGCTAAAAGCGCGCTGGAACCCAAATGGCGACGGTGCAAGTGTCAATTCGTTCTGAAAATAAGTCATGGCCGTCGGCGGGGCCCGCACAAACATACATGGAAAAACACCAAATATCAACAAATAAAAAATGCAAAATTAACCAGCAGTGACTTACCTACAGTGTCAGCAGGATCAGGCAAACACGCAACACAAAGTAGCAGCAAGTTCTGACGAAAACGAATGAAGATTCACGCGCAGGGTGAGTTATAAAGGAGAGAAAAGGGCGCGCAATTGACGGATCAAAGAGGCGGATTTTTCCAAAAACGGGTGAGATACACCTGCAGGGCCCCCACGTCCAGACTACCTGGCGCGCAGTCCAAATGAAGTAAGCCGACTCGAGAAAGCGCTGACCAATCCTAAGTCAGCACTATTAAGTGCGTCGCCTGGAAACGAAACTAGACTTCTTCAAAGAACACGCCAATCTAAACAAGCCGTGGGAACCAGCCGAGACGAGGAAAGCTCGGCCAATCACGGGCTGGCGCTAGTTAAGCGCGGCGAGCCTCAAAAGGAATCAAGCGTGGGAAGAAACCAGCACTATGGGTCCCTACCAATCAGATCAATTAAAAGGTTTTTAGCTCACAGCACGCGACCAAAAGGACGTGGGTCAAAACTAAAGACAGTTTTGACAAAATTTCGGCCCTTCCGCATCCCATGGTGTAGTTTTAATCGCGGCAGGACCCAGAAATTAGGGGTCCCTAATATTATGACCCGTCAAACCAGGCTTTCTTTAATTCTAATATGCTAACTGAAGGTCAAAGGTCCAATCCGACTACAGATTTGGCACCAGACCACGTTCTTTCAAATCCACATGATGTATTGCGATTTGTAATACGACCCCTGGGAAGGAAACCCGTCAATTAAGGGTCCCTAATAATATGACCCATCAAATTTAAGAGTTTTATAGTCAAAAGGGCGCGACCAAAAGGCCGTAGATTAAAACCGAGGACAGTTTTGAAAAAACTCCAACACTCCGCATCTCGTGAAGTATCTTTTTCCGCGATCGGACCCCAAATTAAGGGGTCCCTAATAAATGACCTGACCTGTCAAAATCAGGTCTATAGGTAATAGCATCCGATCAAAAGGTCGTAGGTCAAACCCGAGGACAGTTTTGACCCAAACTAAGACATCACGTGATACACTTTTTATCGCAATCAGACCCAGAATTAGGGGTCTCTCATATTATAACCTGACCTATAAAAATCAAGTACTCAGCCATTAGGGCGCGATCAAAAGCCCGCCGGACAAAACCGAATACAGTTTTGACCAAAACAAAAATAGTCCGCATCACGTGATGTACATTTTATCGCGATCTGACCCAAAATTTAGGGGACCCGAACAATATGACCTGACCCGTCAAATAGTATTTCATTAATAGTTGACGATCGGGAGGTCGTAGGTCAGCTTGAAACGCGCGCGCATTTTTGCCAGGGTCAAAGCCCATTAGGGTCAGATGTCTTAGGGTTAAAATATACCAGGGTTAAAATATGCGCCCAAGAGGAAGTTTTGGGCTTAGAGTAAAGATTTCAGGGTAGGGCATATTAAGATTCACGAACATGTGGGCGGCTTTAGGGCTAGGCATATTAGGGTTAAAGTATCCTAGGGTTAATTTTAACGCCTAACATGGGAGTTTTAAGTTTAGAGTAAAGTTTTAGGGTTCGCTTAGGGTTCACGACCCCGTGGGCGGTTTTAGGGCAAGGCATATTAGGGTTAAATTATCCTAGGGTTAATTCTAACGCCTAACATGGGAGTTTTAAGTTCAGAGTAAAGTTTTAGGGGTCGCTTAGAGCTCGTGACCACGTGGGCCGTCCAGGGTTAATAATTTTAGGGTTGGACCCTACTAGGGTTTGAGACCAACGGTTAAGAAGGGAGTTTTGGGATTAGAATGGGTTAATAGGGAAGACATTAAACCAAAACTATCCCAATAAAAACGAAACAAATCCTAGAATACATATACACAAAAAAAATTATTAAGAACAGATATCTAAGAAGACCTACTAAAACAGAATAGGAGGCGTCGAGGAAAGGACTTAACCAGAGCTTAGACGGACACACTAGACCTCGGGCACAGGCGGGTTAGGTTTTGAGTATATTTATCTCGAGACCCCTCCTCAAAGAGGAGGGACCAAGGAAATGCACGGTCCAACACTTGGCATTAATGTGTCCCAACTCCCTTTGTCATAAATGGGTTTTGTCTCAATAGACATATTCCTCCCTCCGTGATTAAACCGAGATGTCACGTGCCATGTCCGAAGGACATGGCTCGTGAACACCACGCACATTCAAGCATTAACACCAGCCTAAGCTGGAAAAATTATTCCTTCGTTAATTTCCATCAAAAAGACGGACGACAATACCGCAACCATCCAAATATCAAACCAGATCCGGATCACCCAGATGTTACAACATCTTGGGGCCCAACCGGACCTGGCGTGTGAATAATAAGCACAGTCAAACATTAACACCAGCACAGACTGGAAAAACCATTCATTCGTTATTTAGCAGTAACACGAAAAACGTAGGACCAAATTGGATTCTCAAACATGCCAAAGCATTGTAAAGGGTTCTACAACTCCGTCATGCCGTCTTTTGTCACGTGATTTACACATTAATCCTTGGCAAAAACCGGATTTGCAGAACACGGTGCCAGGCCAGAAGGCAAGGGCACCCTATAAATTAAAGGATTTAGCAAACGTGTAAAACGAAACGTAAAAGGAACAAAAAAGGACGCGCAAGAGTCGTCGCGAAAAACTAAATTAAAATCTCCTAAAAATATATATATATATATATATATATATACACATGAAACCTCCAACATCAAAATCATAATAATAGAGCAAAACCCCAAACCGCCGCGCAGCGGCGGCGTCGCGGGGCGACGGAGCGGCGCGAAGCGACGCTAAATAACCTATCAATCCATGAGGTATACAACACCACTTAGTCAATGAGCCAACATCTTCATAGCCAAACGCCACTAGGAGCAAGACACTAAGTCGTCTCGAAGTGGCGCGAGACTTCCGAGCGGTGCAAACCGCGAACTGGGGGGCTAACGGTTCAGGTTGAATGCAAAACGTCGGCAGGAAATGCCAACAGGCAACGTTCCCTCCGGTTAAACCATTTAAAATTATTGCATGTATATAAAAAAAATTCATATAAATTTAAATTGGCCAATCAGGACCTTGAATTTAACCAACTAGGTGTCCCAAAGGACCCTGAGTTGAATTGTAACACTTTAAAGACCCAATTTCAAAAAAAACTAAAATTGCGGTTCAACCTCAACCATATTCGTACGACCATTTATTCCCGTAACTCCCCAGGAAAACATCGTATCACCACAAGTAATAACTTAAATTAAACAGCAAGCAAAGACTTATCATCTCACCATATTACGACCGCAAACCGCCACATGGTGGCGCTCTACGGTTAGCTACGTGGCTAACGGTCCAATTTTTTACCTCATCCTCTTTTAGTCCCTATGCTGAGAAGGTTTTGGGAGACCATTCAGGCACTATTTTGGGTCTCATTTTAGGTCCCTGACATAAAAACTTTGCCTAACACGCTTTTCAGGACACATCATCAGTAGAAAACCTCTGGGTCATTGGGTGTTTCGGCCATTACGTCTAGACACCCTCACAGAGGACGGCCAGCTGGAGAGACCAAGCTCCAACTTGTGTCCCGTGCCCAATTGGTCATTAAGCCTATTTTGCAGCCTCGAGAAAGTTTTTTAAAAGAACTTTTTAGCATTCGTTTGAGTAGTCAGTCAGTCCAGGTCAGTAAATAAGCCGCCAAGAATATTGCTTCAATTTTATTGTTCAAATGGCCTCTAATTTTTCACATTATTTTGATGAGGACGTGTCCTCATATTTGCAATATTATGCACCCGCCGAAGCGGGGACCCGACTTAAACGGGACTTTCAAAAAGCATCCCAGGCTATCGGAGACATACCACCCGCCCCGTGAAAAAAGTCACCAGCGCAACCTCGCGAATTAATTGTAAAATACAAAAACACAAACCAGACAATTAATGCATTGCAAACAGTCACATAAAAAACCAGCGTGAGCATGTGTGGTGCAAACAGGGAAACACATGAATAAAAACATTTTTCGCGGCGGAGGACAGCAGCAAAACGAAAGTCAACTTCAGCGCGTCGCTGGCGGCCAGACCAAAGAACCCAAGTCGGACTCCGCGTCAAGTAAACTAAAATTAAAGTACTTCAAATTAATCCAAAATTAACCGGACAATATTAAACTAATCAGCAATATATAGTAGGATATTAAATTAATTACTAATGCAATATAAATAAAATCGGATGAATACAATTGAAAAAAATTAATTAAAAATAAACAACAACACATTAAATGAATTACTAACGCAATAAAAATTAAATTGGATGAATACAATCGAACTAAATTAATTGATAATATATAATATTATATTAAATGAATTATTAAAGCAATATAAATTAAATTGGATGAACCCCATTAAAATAAATGAACTAATAATAAATAATATATTAAAATAATTACTACTGCAATATAAGTTAAACTGGATGAATACCATTGAGTTAAATTAATTGATAATACACAACATTATATTAAATTAATTACTAAAGCAGTATAAACTAAATTGGACGAATACAATTGAATCAAATTAAGTAATAATATATAATATTATAGTAAAATAATTACTAATGCAATATGAATTAAATTGGACGAATACAAATAAAGTAAATTAATTAAGAATATATCATATTATATTAAATTAGTTACTAATGCAATAAAAATTAAATTAGATGAATACAATTGAATTAAGCGACGGGAAAGGGATACGGAACGTCACTCAAGGCGGCGCGCGAGGAGCCTCCGAGAGGAAAGCTCCCGCCCGCGCGCACCGAGAGCGGCGCCCCGAAACCCGAGCACCTCCCCGGATTCCAGTGGAAAGCGTAGGTCAGGTTATCGCATGGCGGCGCGAGCGCGCCCGCCCACGGACCGGAAGCCTGCTGCAAGGAGAGAGGGCAAGCCCCACTCCTAAAGCGTCATGCCCAGGGGATGGTATACACGGCGGCCGCGAAGCCGCCGTCCTCCCGTCACCCACGGAGAGCGCCGGTCACGGCGGAGGTCGGCCCGAAGGCCGGTTATCGCTTCCCCGCGCGCCTCCGGGTGGAACGAACACCGCCGAAGCGGCCCCGAGCCACCGAAGCAGACGATGACCAGTCGACCAAGGACCGGGAATCCCTCTCCCTCACGGGAGCGAGGTCCCAGGCGCCCTTACTCGCGTACCCCCGGGCGACGAGCGTGCGCACGCCAGACGCGCGCAAGCAAGCCACCCGCCGAGCGAAGCCCGTACTTACGGCGGGGCCGTGTTCCGGAACTCCCCCCGGGGTGTGAGACGGTACCTCAGGCTTTCGCCCTTTCGCGGCTCACCCCAAACGTAGCGCAAGCCCGGCCTCACAGTGCGAAGGCGCAACTTAAACCAGCCGTGACGACCAGGTGCTCACTCTAGCGAATTTTGGAGAGCGGGCTTCCGCCTCGCGGCGTAAGACCAGCCCTCCCAGCGGCTAAAAGCGCGCTGGAACCCAAATGGCGACGGTGCAAGTGTCAATTCGTTCTGAAAATAAGTCATGGCCGTCGGCGGGGCCCGCACAAACATACATGGAAAAACACCAAATATCAACAAATAAAAAATGCAAAATTAACCAGCAGTGACTTACCTACAGTGTCAGCAGGATCAGGCAAACACGCAACACAAAGTAGCAGCAAGTTCTGACGAAAACGAATGAAGATTCACGCGCAGGGTGAGTTATAAAGGAGAGAAAAGGGCGCGCAATTGACGGATCAAAGAGGCGGATTTTTCCAAAAACGGGTGAGATACACCTGCAGGGCCCCCACGTCCAGACTACCTGGCGCGCAGTCCAAATGAAGTAAGCCGACTCGAGAAAGCGCTGACCAATCCTAAGTCAGCACTATTAAGTGCGTCGCCTGGAAACGAAACTAGACTTCTTCAAAGAACACGCCAATCTAAACAAGCCGTGGGAACCAGCCGAGACGAGGAAAGCTCGGCCAATCACGGGCTGGCGCTAGTTAAGCGCGGCGAGCCTCAAAAGGAATCAAGCGTGGGAAGAAACCAGCACTATGGGTCCCTACCAATCAGATCAATTAAAAGGTTTTTAGCTCACAGCACGCGACCAAAAGGACGTGGGTCAAAACTAAAGACAGTTTTGACAAAATTTCGGCCCTTCCGCATCCCATGGTGTAGTTTTAATCGCGGCAGGACCCAGAAATTAGGGGTCCCTAATATTATGACCCGTCAAACCAGGCTTTCTTTAATTCTAATATGCTAACTGAAGGTCAAAGGTCCAATCCGACTACAGATTTGGCACCAGACCACGTTCTTTCAAATCCACATGATGTATTGCGATTTGTAATACGACCCCTGGGAAGGAAACCCGTCAATTAAGGGTCCCTAATAATATGACCCATCAAATTTAAGAGTTTTATAGTCAAAAGGGCGCGACCAAAAGGCCGTAGATTAAAACCGAGGACAGTTTTGAAAAAACTCCAACACTCCGCATCTCGTGAAGTATCTTTTTCCGCGATCGGACCCCAAATTAAGGGGTCCCTAATAAATGACCTGACCTGTCAAAATCAGGTCTATAGGTAATAGCATCCGATCAAAAGGTCGTAGGTCAAACCCGAGGACAGTTTTGACCCAAACTAAGACATCACGTGATACACTTTTTATCGCAATCAGACCCAGAATTAGGGGTCTCTCATATTATAACCTGACCTATAAAAATCAAGTACTCAGCCATTAGGGCGCGATCAAAAGCCCGCCGGACAAAACCGAATACAGTTTTGACCAAAACAAAAATAGTCCGCATCACGTGATGTACATTTTATCGCGATCTGACCCAAAATTTAGGGGACCCGAACAATATGACCTGACCCGTCAAATAGTATTTCATTAATAGTTGACGATCGGGAGGTCGTAGGTCAGCTTGAAACGCGCGCGCATTTTTGCCAGGGTCAAAGCCCATTAGGGTCAGATGTCTTAGGGTTAAAATATACCAGGGTTAAAATATGCGCCCAAGAGGAAGTTTTGGGCTTAGAGTAAAGATTTCAGGGTAGGGCATATTAAGATTCACGAACATGTGGGCGGCTTTAGGGCTAGGCATATTAGGGTTAAAGTATCCTAGGGTTAATTTTAACGCCTAACATGGGAGTTTTAAGTTTAGAGTAAAGTTTTAGGGTTCGCTTAGGGTTCACGACCCCGTGGGCGGTTTTAGGGCAAGGCATATTAGGGTTAAATTATCCTAGGGTTAATTCTAACGCCTAACATGGGAGTTTTAAGTTCAGAGTAAAGTTTTAGGGGTCGCTTAGAGCTCGTGACCACGTGGGCCGTCCAGGGTTAATAATTTTAGGGTTGGACCCTACTAGGGTTTGAGACCAACGGTTAAGAAGGGAGTTTTGGGATTAGAATGGGTTAATAGGGAAGACATTAAACCAAAACTATCCCAATAAAAACGAAACAAATCCTAGAATACATATACACAAAAAAAATTATTAAGAACAGATATCTAAGAAGACCTACTAAAACAGAATAGGAGGCGTCGAGGAAAGGACTTAACCAGAGCTTAGACGGACACACTAGACCTCGGGCACAGGCGGGTTAGGTTTTGAGTATATTTATCTCGAGACCCCTCCTCAAAGAGGAGGGACCAAGGAAATGCACGGTCCAACACTTGGCATTAATGTGTCCCAACTCCCTTTGTCATAAATGGGTTTTGTCTCAATAGACATATTCCTCCCTCCGTGATTAAACCGAGATGTCACGTGCCATGTCCGAAGGACATGGCTCGTGAACACCACGCACATTCAAGCATTAACACCAGCCTAAGCTGGAAAAATTATTCCTTCGTTAATTTCCATCAAAAAGACGGACGACAATACCGCAACCATCCAAATATCAAACCAGATCCGGATCACCCAGATGTTACAACATCTTGGGGCCCAACCGGACCTGGCGTGTGAATAATAAGCACAGTCAAACATTAACACCAGCACAGACTGGAAAAACCATTCATTCGTTATTTAGCAGTAACACGAAAAACGTAGGACCAAATTGGATTCTCAAACATGCCAAAGCATTGTAAAGGGTTCTACAACTCCGTCATGCCGTCTTTTGTCACGTGATTTACACATTAATCCTTGGCAAAAACCGGATTTGCAGAACACGGTGCCAGGCCAGAAGGCAAGGGCACCCTATAAATTAAAGGATTTAGCAAACGTGTAAAACGAAACGTAAAAGGAACAAAAAAGGACGCGCAAGAGTCGTCGCGAAAAACTAAATTAAAATCTCCTAAAAATATATATATATATATATATATATATACACATGAAACCTCCAACATCAAAATCATAATAATAGAGCAAAACCCCAAACCGCCGCGCAGCGGCGGCGTCGCGGGGCGACGGAGCGGCGCGAAGCGACGCTAAATAACCTATCAATCCATGAGGTATACAACACCACTTAGTCAATGAGCCAACATCTTCATAGCCAAACGCCACTAGGAGCAAGACACTAAGTCGTCTCGAAGTGGCGCGAGACTTCCGAGCGGTGCAAACCGCGAACTGGGGGGCTAACGGTTCAGGTTGAATGCAAAACGTCGGCAGGAAATGCCAACAGGCAACGTTCCCTCCGGTTAAACCATTTAAAATTATTGCATGTATATAAAAAAAATTCATATAAATTTAAATTGGCCAATCAGGACCTTGAATTTAACCAACTAGGTGTCCCAAAGGACCCTGAGTTGAATTGTAACACTTTAAAGACCCAATTTCAAAAAAAACTAAAATTGCGGTTCAACCTCAACCATATTCGTACGACCATTTATTCCCGTAACTCCCCAGGAAAACATCGTATCACCACAAGTAATAACTTAAATTAAACAGCAAGCAAAGACTTATCATCTCACCATATTACGACCGCAAACCGCCACATGGTGGCGCTCTACGGTTAGCTACGTGGCTAACGGTCCAATTTTTTACCTCATCCTCTTTTAGTCCCTATGCTGAGAAGGTTTTGGGAGACCATTCAGGCACTATTTTGGGTCTCATTTTAGGTCCCTGACATAAAAACTTTGCCTAACACGCTTTTCAGGACACATCATCAGTAGAAAACCTCTGGGTCATTGGGTGTTTCGGCCATTACGTCTAGACACCCTCACAGAGGACGGCCAGCTGGAGAGACCAAGCTCCAACTTGTGTCCCGTGCCCAATTGGTCATTAAGCCTATTTTGCAGCCTCGAGAAAGTTTTTTAAAAGAACTTTTTAGCATTCGTTTGAGTAGTCAGTCAGTCCAGGTCAGTAAATAAGCCGCCAAGAATATTGCTTCAATTTTATTGTTCAAATGGCCTCTAATTTTTCACATTATTTTGATGAGGACGTGTCCTCATATTTGCAATATTATGCACCCGCCGAAGCGGGGACCCGACTTAAACGGGACTTTCAAAAAGCATCCCAGGCTATCGGAGACATACCACCCGCCCCGTGAAAAAAGTCACCAGCGCAACCTCGCGAATTAATTGTAAAATACAAAAACACAAACCAGACAATTAATGCATTGCAAACAGTCACATAAAAAACCAGCGTGAGCATGTGTGGTGCAAACAGGGAAACACATGAATAAAAACATTTTTCGCGGCGGAGGACAGCAGCAAAACGAAAGTCAACTTCAGCGCGTCGCTGGCGGCCAGACCAAAGAACCCAAGTCGGACTCCGCGTCAAGTAAACTAAAATTAAAGTACTTCAAATTAATCCAAAATTAACCGGACAATATTAAACTAATCAGCAATATATAGTAGGATATTAAATTAATTACTAATGCAATATAAATAAAATCGGATGAATACAATTGAAAAAAATTAATTAAAAATAAACAACAACACATTAAATGAATTACTAACGCAATAAAAATTAAATTGGATGAATACAATCGAACTAAATTAATTGATAATATATAATATTATATTAAATGAATTATTAAAGCAATATAAATTAAATTGGATGAACCCCATTAAAATAAATGAACTAATAATAAATAATATATTAAAATAATTACTACTGCAATATAAGTTAAACTGGATGAATACCATTGAGTTAAATTAATTGATAATACACAACATTATATTAAATTAATTACTAAAGCAGTATAAACTAAATTGGACGAATACAATTGAATCAAATTAAGTAATAATATATAATATTATAGTAAAATAATTACTAATGCAATATGAATTAAATTGGACGAATACAAATAAAGTAAATTAATTAAGAATATATCATATTATATTAAATTAGTTACTAATGCAATAAAAATTAAATTAGATGAATACAATTGAATTAAGCGACGGGAAAGGGATACGGAACGTCACTCAAGGCGGCGCGCGAGGAGCCTCCGAGAGGAAAGCTCCCGCCCGCGCGCACCGAGAGCGGCGCCCCGAAACCCGAGCACCTCCCCGGATTCCAGTGGAAAGCGTAGGTCAGGTTATCGCATGGCGGCGCGAGCGCGCCCGCCCACGGACCGGAAGCCTGCTGCAAGGAGAGAGGGCAAGCCCCACTCCTAAAGCGTCATGCCCAGGGGATGGTATACACGGCGGCCGCGAAGCCGCCGTCCTCCCGTCACCCACGGAGAGCGCCGGTCACGGCGGAGGTCGGCCCGAAGGCCGGTTATCGCTTCCCCGCGCGCCTCCGGGTGGAACGAACACCGCCGAAGCGGCCCCGAGCCACCGAAGCAGACGATGACCAGTCGACCAAGGACCGGGAATCCCTCTCCCTCACGGGAGCGAGGTCCCAGGCGCCCTTACTCGCGTACCCCCGGGCGACGAGCGTGCGCACGCCAGACGCGCGCAAGCAAGCCACCCGCCGAGCGAAGCCCGTACTTACGGCGGGGCCGTGTTCCGGAACTCCCCCCGGGGTGTGAGACGGTACCTCAGGCTTTCGCCCTTTCGCGGCTCACCCCAAACGTAGCGCAAGCCCGGCCTCACAGTGCGAAGGCGCAACTTAAACCAGCCGTGACGACCAGGTGCTCACTCTAGCGAATTTTGGAGAGCGGGCTTCCGCCTCGCGGCGTAAGACCAGCCCTCCCAGCGGCTAAAAGCGCGCTGGAACCCAAATGGCGACGGTGCAAGTGTCAATTCGTTCTGAAAATAAGTCATGGCCGTCGGCGGGGCCCGCACAAACATACATGGAAAAACACCAAATATCAACAAATAAAAAATGCAAAATTAACCAGCAGTGACTTACCTACAGTGTCAGCAGGATCAGGCAAACACGCAACACAAAGTAGCAGCAAGTTCTGACGAAAACGAATGAAGATTCACGCGCAGGGTGAGTTATAAAGGAGAGAAAAGGGCGCGCAATTGACGGATCAAAGAGGCGGATTTTTCCAAAAACGGGTGAGATACACCTGCAGGGCCCCCACGTCCAGACTACCTGGCGCGCAGTCCAAATGAAGTAAGCCGACTCGAGAAAGCGCTGACCAATCCTAAGTCAGCACTATTAAGTGCGTCGCCTGGAAACGAAACTAGACTTCTTCAAAGAACACGCCAATCTAAACAAGCCGTGGGAACCAGCCGAGACGAGGAAAGCTCGGCCAATCACGGGCTGGCGCTAGTTAAGCGCGGCGAGCCTCAAAAGGAATCAAGCGTGGGAAGAAACCAGCACTATGGGTCCCTACCAATCAGATCAATTAAAAGGTTTTTAGCTCACAGCACGCGACCAAAAGGACGTGGGTCAAAACTAAAGACAGTTTTGACAAAATTTCGGCCCTTCCGCATCCCATGGTGTAGTTTTAATCGCGGCAGGACCCAGAAATTAGGGGTCCCTAATATTATGACCCGTCAAACCAGGCTTTCTTTAATTCTAATATGCTAACTGAAGGTCAAAGGTCCAATCCGACTACAGATTTGGCACCAGACCACGTTCTTTCAAATCCACATGATGTATTGCGATTTGTAATACGACCCCTGGGAAGGAAACCCGTCAATTAAGGGTCCCTAATAATATGACCCATCAAATTTAAGAGTTTTATAGTCAAAAGGGCGCGACCAAAAGGCCGTAGATTAAAACCGAGGACAGTTTTGAAAAAACTCCAACACTCCGCATCTCGTGAAGTATCTTTTTCCGCGATCGGACCCCAAATTAAGGGGTCCCTAATAAATGACCTGACCTGTCAAAATCAGGTCTATAGGTAATAGCATCCGATCAAAAGGTCGTAGGTCAAACCCGAGGACAGTTTTGACCCAAACTAAGACATCACGTGATACACTTTTTATCGCAATCAGACCCAGAATTAGGGGTCTCTCATATTATAACCTGACCTATAAAAATCAAGTACTCAGCCATTAGGGCGCGATCAAAAGCCCGCCGGACAAAACCGAATACAGTTTTGACCAAAACAAAAATAGTCCGCATCACGTGATGTACATTTTATCGCGATCTGACCCAAAATTTAGGGGACCCGAACAATATGACCTGACCCGTCAAATAGTATTTCATTAATAGTTGACGATCGGGAGGTCGTAGGTCAGCTTGAAACGCGCGCGCATTTTTGCCAGGGTCAAAGCCCATTAGGGTCAGATGTCTTAGGGTTAAAATATACCAGGGTTAAAATATGCGCCCAAGAGGAAGTTTTGGGCTTAGAGTAAAGATTTCAGGGTAGGGCATATTAAGATTCACGAACATGTGGGCGGCTTTAGGGCTAGGCATATTAGGGTTAAAGTATCCTAGGGTTAATTTTAACGCCTAACATGGGAGTTTTAAGTTTAGAGTAAAGTTTTAGGGTTCGCTTAGGGTTCACGACCCCGTGGGCGGTTTTAGGGCAAGGCATATTAGGGTTAAATTATCCTAGGGTTAATTCTAACGCCTAACATGGGAGTTTTAAGTTCAGAGTAAAGTTTTAGGGGTCGCTTAGAGCTCGTGACCACGTGGGCCGTCCAGGGTTAATAATTTTAGGGTTGGACCCTACTAGGGTTTGAGACCAACGGTTAAGAAGGGAGTTTTGGGATTAGAATGGGTTAATAGGGAAGACATTAAACCAAAACTATCCCAATAAAAACGAAACAAATCCTAGAATACATATACACAAAAAAAATTATTAAGAACAGATATCTAAGAAGACCTACTAAAACAGAATAGGAGGCGTCGAGGAAAGGACTTAACCAGAGCTTAGACGGACACACTAGACCTCGGGCACAGGCGGGTTAGGTTTTGAGTATATTTATCTCGAGACCCCTCCTCAAAGAGGAGGGACCAAGGAAATGCACGGTCCAACACTTGGCATTAATGTGTCCCAACTCCCTTTGTCATAAATGGGTTTTGTCTCAATAGACATATTCCTCCCTCCGTGATTAAACCGAGATGTCACGTGCCATGTCCGAAGGACATGGCTCGTGAACACCACGCACATTCAAGCATTAACACCAGCCTAAGCTGGAAAAATTATTCCTTCGTTAATTTCCATCAAAAAGACGGACGACAATACCGCAACCATCCAAATATCAAACCAGATCCGGATCACCCAGATGTTACAACATCTTGGGGCCCAACCGGACCTGGCGTGTGAATAATAAGCACAGTCAAACATTAACACCAGCACAGACTGGAAAAACCATTCATTCGTTATTTAGCAGTAACACGAAAAACGTAGGACCAAATTGGATTCTCAAACATGCCAAAGCATTGTAAAGGGTTCTACAACTCCGTCATGCCGTCTT